>NW_019154125.1:16573378-16578302 GCF_002288905.1 Enhydra lutris kenyoni
ATCTTCCTTTATTTCTTCCTTTCTTTCTTTCCTCTTCTTCAATCCATCTTTAGTTTAGTATAGACTACCTGAACATTTATTTAGGCTTTGGGATATAATCTAATACTACCATTATTTTGTTGTTGGTGATCAAATTCTTCCATGTCCTTGGAAAAGCCCCCATCACTTTGCAAACACCCCTTATTTTTCTGGCACCATTAAATGTCCCAAGTTCTTGTATTTTCCATGACCTGATCCTGGATGGAGCCACTTCTATAAGGAGTTATTGTTCCCTTCATTGGGAATGGTATTTGAAGCAAAATATGTGGTTACATGTCCTAGTTGTGCTCTAACTACCATACTCAGATGCCTTTGTGGCTTCCTTTTCTTCCTTCCTTTCTTCCTTTCTTTTTTCTTTTCTTCTTTCTTCTTTTTTTTCCTTTTCTTTCCCTTTCTTTCTTTCTTTCTTTCTTCCTTTCTTTCCTTTCTTTTCTTTCTTTCTTCTTTCTCATTCCTTCCTTCCTTCTTTCCTTCCTTCTTTCCTTCTTTCCTTCTCTTTTTTGGAAAACAATTTGTCTATCTATCTATTTATGCTTATAGTGCACACACAATGTAGCATTAGTTTAGGTGTACAATATTGTGATTCAACAGCTCTATGTGTTATGCTCTGCTCACCACATGTATAGCTAACATCTGTTACCATATAACACTATTACAATATCTTTGACTATATGTTGTACATTTTATTCCTGTGAGTTATTCATTCCAAACTGTGGCTTCCTCTTTTGTGTGCATGTAACCTAAAAAGCAGATATTTTTTAAAAAAATTCTCTCTTCAGCCCTCTTCTTCTGTTTCCTACTCATTTCTCTGGGTGAACTCCAGTAATGCTACAACAGCAAATATCATCCACAGGAGGATGATTCCAATCTGATCCTTTCCCTGAGCCCAGAATCACATATTTAGAACACATATGTACCTACATGCTTCTTTACATTTTTCAGCATTTTTTACCCGAGTTCATTATTTTCTCCTTAGTATCATTCTCAAAATTTATATAGAGTCTTGACAAAATAAAAATAGATGAATATTTTTTATTAATTTTTTTTTCTCTTTTAAAGTCAGAGGGATATTTTCTTAGTCTCTAACATTTATTAGAACTTCTCTTTTCTACAGCCCCTCAAAAAACATTGATTTGTTTAAATGAAATTATTTTAAAGTTGTTAAGCACTTTCAGATGTTATTTTTCCAGTCTTTACTCAAAATAAATAGTCCTCTTTTAAGGATATAGATATATATCTATGTAAAGATAGACTTTATACATATATACATATATACTTCTATACTTATATATATACCTATATATATAAATGTAAGGATATATATATACACATAAATATAAATATAAATATAAATATAGTATTATATATATATATATATATATATATATATATATATATAATCTTTGTTAAGATATAATTGATATGACATAAGCCAGGTGGTGGGTATTAAGGAGGGCACATATTGCATGGAGCATTGGGTGTGGTGCAAAAACAATGAATGCTGTTATACTGAAAAGAAATTTTTTAAAAAAGTGTTCATTTTAAATATATAATTGAATGGTTTTATATATCCACAGGGTTGTGCAACTATCACCACAAAGTTTAGTGTATTTTAATCAAGATAAAATTCATTTTCCCTCCACTTTAACACATGGCAACGACTACCTCCCTGATTTGCGTGTTTTCAAACATCATATTGTCGGACTCACACTGCATGCTGCCTTCTCAGATTGGATGCTTTCACTGAGTAATATAGTTTTAAGTTTCCTTCGTGTATTTCATGGCTTGATTGTTCATTTGTTTTTAACACTGAACAAGATCCCATTGTTTGGGGGTACCACCGTTATTATCCATTCACCTACTGAAGGACATCTTGGTGGCTTTCAAGTTTTGGCAGTTATGAGTAAAGCTGTTATGAACGTTCATGTGCAGGTTTTTATGTAGACATGAATTTTCAGTTCCTTTAGGCAAATACCACAGAATGTGATTGCTAGATCATCTGGTAAGAAATTTTTAGTTTTGTAAGATACCACTGAACTGTCTTCCAAAACAGCTGTACGATTCTTCATTTCCCTCAATGAGAATTAGATTTCCTGTTGCTCCACATGGTCTCCAGCATTTGATGTTGTCAGTTTCTGGGTTTTGGTCATTTTTGTAGGTAAATAGTAGTATCTCATTGTTTTAAATTGTATTTCCCTGATGACATATGATGAACATCTTTTCACATGATTACTTCCCATTCGTGTATTTTTTCTGTTGAGATGCCTGTTAAAGTCTTTGACCAACTTTTAATTGGGTTATTTGTTTTCTTACTATTGGGACTTAAGAGTTCTTTGCATAATTTAGTAACACTCTTTACCAGATAGGTCTTTGCAAATATTTTATACCTGTCTGTGGCTTGCATTTTCATTCTCTTGACAGTGTTCTTTACAAGGCAGAAACTTTTAATTTTAATGAAGTTCATCTTACTTCAGTTTGTATCTGAAAAGTCATTAGTATACCTATGGCAATCTAGGTTTTCTGCTATGTTGTCCTCTAGAAACTTTGTAGTTTTACATTTTACATTTAGATTGTGACCCATATTGAATTACATTTTGTGAAGAGATGATTTTTGTGTCAAGATTTTTTTTTTTTCTGTTCCATTGCTTCTTTGTTGCAGGCCAGTTGGCTACATTTATGTGGGTATGTTTTTGGGCACTCTATTCTATTGCATTGATCTATTTATTCTTTTACAAATGCCATGCTTTCTTGCTCACTGTAGCTTCATAGTAAGTCTTCACGTTGCGTAGTGTCAGCTTTGTTCTTTGTTCTTTCCTTTCAACATTATGTTGGTTTTTCTGGGTTCTCTGTAGTTTTAATTTACATTTCTCTAATGGTTATTGATATTGAACATCTTTTAATTGCTTATTGTACATTTATGTTATATAAGTACATATTATTCAAATCCACTCCATTTTTTTTAAGGTTTTATTTATTTATTTGACAGACAGAGATCACAAGTAGGCAGAGAGGCAGGCAGAGAGAGAGGGGGAAGCAGGCTTCTCGCTGAGCAGAGAGCCCAATGCGGGGCTCTATCCCAGGACCCTGGGATCATGACCTGAGCTGAAGGCAGAGGCTCATTTTTTTTTTTTTAAGATTTTATTTGTTTATTTGACAGAGAGAGATCATAAGTAGGCAGAGAAGCAGGCACAGAGGAGGAAGCAGGCTCCCTGCTGAGCAGAGATCCCGATGCAGGGCTCGATCCCAGGACCCTGGGATCATGACTTGAGCCGAAGACAGAGGCTTTAACCCACTGAGCCACCCAGGCGCCCCTCACTGTCCATTTTTAAGTTGGATTATTACCTTTCTAAAATTTTTAAGTTGTAAGAGTTCTTTATATATTCTGTATTTCTTTTCTTTATCTAATACATAACTTTAAAACATTTCTCCCATTCTGTGAGGTATGTTTTCACTTTCTTGTTGGTGTCATGCTTAGTATGACATTAAATTTTGATGTAATACAATTCATGTGGCTTTTCTTAATTCACTACTGTTTTGGGTGTCAAAACTAAGAAATTACTAATTAATCAATGGTCTTATTGATTTATCCCTATGTTTAATTCTCAGAGTTTTATAGCTCTTACACTTAGGTTTATGATCTTATTATGAAGTTATTTTTTGTATACAATATGAGGTAGAGATCCAACTTCATTCTGTTACATGCAGGTATCCAATTATCTCTGTACTCTTAATTTAAATAATTTTTCTCTCAGGGGAGATAAGATGGTGGGGAAGTAGGGGGAGGCGCTGTTTCAACCTGTACCCTAAAGTGAGCTGATTACCTACCAAAGAACTCCAATCACCCATGAAATCTGCCTGAGATAAGAATTATACACATCTGGATCTCTACAGGGGCAGAAGATGCCAGTGGGCAGGTAAAGCAAAGTGGGAACGTTGGACTGATGTTGGAAGATAAACAAAAGGGGGAGGGAGCCACCAGAGGCAACCAATTGGAAAGTAATACCCCAATACTAGAGTCCCCTGCATCTGGGGACCAGCATTAACTTGGAGTCTGGTTGAAAGCACTCAAAAAGAGCAAAGGATCACGGGGGGAAATTGTGGGAATTGGGGCGGTTAGGGACAGGGGCTTAAGTCCCGGGACCCAGGAAAGCCTCCCCTGGCACTGAGCCAGAGAGAGTGCAGCAGAGAAACCAGGTCTTGGTCCCTGAGCTGCCAGCACGCCTGAGAATGCGTGGGGTCCGGCTCCCATGAGGGGCTGGGAGCCTCACCAGATGGCAGAACGCCACACCATGATAGCAGAGCCTGAGACATGTGTGCCCCTCACACTCCCCTGAGAGAGGTGTGCACAGGCACTAGCGTGGCACTCTTATACCCGTGCGTTGTTATCAGAGCCTGAGACACCTGCACCCCACACCCTCCCCAGAGAGGTGTGCGCAAGCCTGACGCTCTCAGACCGGGAAAGACCAGGCACTCCCAGCCCAGGTGAGCAGGAAAATCTCAGTGTGCGATCGCTGCTTGGAACCTCTCTGGAGGTCTGGAGCTGCCCAGACAGCCGCCGCTGCCATGGTTTTGGGTACAAGCAGGAGATCCTGTGTCTCCAGGGACCACGACTTGGAACCTGCTCTGCCAGCAGCCGAGGGGAAACAATGTGCTCTGGAGACCCAGAGGGGAACAGACTGAGGATTTCTCTGAGAGGGAGGTCAGGGTGCAGTTTGCTTTCCTCTAAACCTCCAAAAACCATCAAAAGCTATCAAGGCGAGAGAACAAATGAACAAACATAAAACCCTCCAGAGAACAAAAGCTTGAAAAAACCATTTCCTCAGAGCCCACCCCCTTGAGGGGGGCGGGAGGACTTAACTCAGGGAACATCATTGAATGAAAACCC
>NW_019154125.1:16578402-16582165 GCF_002288905.1 Enhydra lutris kenyoni
ACCATCAAAAGCTATCAAGGCGAGAGAACAAATGAACAAACATAAAACCCTCCAGAGAACAAAAGCTTGAAAAAACCATTTCCTCAGAGCCCACCCCCTTGAGGGGGGCGGGAGGACTTAACTCAGGGAACATCATTGACTGAAAACCCACGTGGCAGGCCCCTCCCCCAGAAAACCAACCAGGAAAGGAAAAAAAAAAAAAAAAAGACTACAAGAGAACAACCACCACTACTTCATAAATACAACTTTCATTTTTAATTCGTTCCCACTATTCTGGCTCATTATTTTAATAGATAATTTTTTAACCTATTTACCATCACAGTGAGATGTCCAGTACATCAAATTCCATAATAACCTTCTAACCTGAACTTTTTGATACATACACCTGTGTTTTTCTTTTGTTTTTCTATTTTTTTTAATTTTTTAAAAATTTTAGTTTAGTTTAGTCTAGTTTATTCTTTTTTTTATTTTCTAATATTCATATAGAGTTACACTTCAAGGTAATCCCCTTTCCCCAATCAATGATACCCCTATAGGTAAACCAGTTTTTAATCCCCTTTATCTTAGGAAAGTTGAGTCCTTTAACAAAGATATCCAGATACATCCAGGAAGAATCAAAATAACCTTCCTTGCCCACACTGAGAATTTATAACCACTCTCCCATCTTTTTCTTCCACCAGTGTTTCTGTGTATTTGTGTTTGTCCTGATAGTATATAAATCTTATACTTGAGGTTCTTTTTGACGAGGTTCTTCCTTTTTTTGCTTATATATATATATTTTTTTCTCTTGTCATATACTTTTATCAGTCTTTTTGTTTGTCTGTTTTTGTTTGTATACTTCATAAAGCTTACCTTGCGGCCAATTTGAGCTGAGCCTTCTCTTTTATCTTCCCTTTTTTCCCTGTCTCTCTCTCTCTCTTTTTCTTCTCTCTCTTCTTTTTTCTCTCGTTTGGGTGGGGAATCCTGTTTGCTCAAAAGCATTCCAGGGTGCACCTTGACTGCACCACAGTTGATACATCCAGCTACATCCATTCAGTCATCTCTCACCAAAATGACTAGGAGGAGGAACGCCCAACAGAAAAAAAATGCAGAGGATGGGCCTTCTACAACAGAGTTAATGGCTATTGACATAGACAATATGTTGGAAAGGGAATTCAGGCTAATAATTATCCAGGCAATAGCTAGGTTGGAGAAAGCCATGGATAACCAAATGGAATTGATTAGGGCACAACTGAAAGTCACCAAGGATGATGTTCAAAATGCTCTCAATGAGTTCCAATCTAATCTAAATTCTCTAAAAGCTAGGGTAACTGAGACAGAAGATAGAATTAGTGATTTGGAGGACAATCAGATGGAGAGAAAGGATCAGGAGGAAGTCTGGAACAAACAGTTTAGAAGCCACGAAAACAGAACCAGGAAAATAAATGATGCCATGAAATGTTCCAACATCAGAATTATTGGAATCCCTGAAGGGGAGGAGAAAGAAAGAAGTCTAGAAGATATAGTGGAGCAAGTCGTCCATGAAAATTTTCCTAATCTCACGAATGGAACCAGCGTTCATGTACTGGAAGCAGAATGGTTTCCCCCAAGATTATAGATTCTCAAAAGTCCTCAAGACACCTAATAGTAAGAATGAAAAATTATAATTGCAGGCAGACCCTCTTGAAAGCAGCTAGGACAAAGAAGCTCCTTACGTACAGAGGAAAGCCCATCAGAATAACATCAGACCTGTCCACAGAGACCTGGAAAGCCAGAAAGGGCTGGCAAGATATATTCAGGGCACTAAATGAGAAGAACATGCAGCCAAGAATACTTTATCCAGCAAGACTGACATTCAAAATGGATGGAGAGATAAAGAGTTTCCAAGACCAGCAAGGCTTAAAAGAGTATGTGACCACCAAGCTGACACTGCAGGAAATATTAAGGGGGGTTCTATAAAAGAGAAAAAAATCCTAAAAATATCATTGAACATAAATATAGAGACAATCTACAGAAAGAAAGACTTCAAAGGTAACATGATGTCAATAAAAAAGGTATCTATCAATAATCACTCTCAATGTGAATGGCCTAAATGCGCCCATAAAATGACACAGGGTTGCAGATTGGATAAAATGACAGGACCAATCCATATGTTGTCTACAAGAGACCCATTTTGAACCTAAAGATACACCCAGACTGAAAGTGAAGGGATGGAGAAGCATCTTTCATGCCAATGGGCCTCAAAAGAAGGCTAGGGTAGTGATTCTCATATGAGATAAATTAGATTTTAAACTAAAGACTGTAGTCAGAGATACAGAAGGACACTACATAATTCTTAAAGGGACTATCCACCAAGATGATCTAACAATTGTAAATATCTATGCCCCCAATATGGGAACAGGCAATTACATAAGAAAACTGTTAATTGAGATAAAGATTCATATTGATATGAATACATCAATAGTAGGAGATCTTAACATGCCTCTCTAAGTAATAGATCATCAAAGCAGAAAATCAATAAAGAAACAAGAGCATTGAATGACACATTGGACCAGATGGACCTTATAGATATATACAAAATATTCCACCCTAAAACAACAGTTTACTAAATCTTCTCAAGTGCACATGAAACCTTCTCCAGAATAGACCATATACTGGGTCACAACTCAGGACTCAACCAATACCAAAAGACTGAGATTATTCCCTGCATATTCTCAGATCACAATGCTTTGAAACTGGAGTTCAATCACAAGGAAAAGTTCGGAAAATACTCAAACACCTGGAAGCTAAAGACCACCTTGCTTAAGAATCCTTGGATCAACCAGAAGATAAAAGAAGAACAATTCATGGAAACCAATGAGAATGAAGACACTTCTGTCCAAAACCTATAGGATACAGCAAAGGCAGTCCTAAGGGGAAAATACATAGCCATCCAAGCCTCCCTCAAAAAAATTGAAAAATCCAGAACACACCAGCTGTCTTTACATTTTAAAGAACTGCAGAATCAACAACAAATCAAACCAACTCCACACATAAGAAGGGAAATAATCAAGATTAGAGCTGAGATCAATGAAGTTGAAACTAGAGATACAGTAGAACGTATCAATGAAACTAGAAGCTGGTTTTTTGGAAGAATCAGTAAGATCGATAAACCATTGGCCACACTAATCCAAAAGAAAAGAGAGAAAGCCCAAATTAATAAAATTATGAATGAAAAGGGAGAGATCACAACTAACACCAAGGAAGTAGAAACAATCATCAGAAGTTATTATCAACAGTTATATGCCAATAAGTTAAGCAACCTAGATGAAATGAATGCATTCCTGGAAAACTATAAACTCCCAAAATTGAAGCAGGAAGAAATTGACAACCTAAATAGACCAATATCTAGTAACGAGATTGAAGCAGTGATCAAAAACCTCCCAAAAAACAAGAGCCCAGGACCTGACGGATTCCTTGGTGAATTCTACCAAACTTTCAAAGAAGAAATAACACCTATTCTTCTGAAGCTGTTTCAAAAAATTGAAATAGAAGGAAAACTTTCAGTCTCTTTTTATGAAGCCAGCATTACCCTGGTCCCCAAACCAGGCAAAGACCCTACCAAAAAGGAGAATTTCAGACCAATATCACTGATGAATATGGATGCAAAGATTCTCAACAAGATCCTAGCAAACAGGATCCAACAGCACATTAAAAAGATTATCCACCATGACCAGGTGGGATTCATTCCTGGGTTACAAGGATGGTTCAACATTTGCAAATCAATCAATGTGATAGAACAAAT